>NC_063256.1:34875052-34880052 GCF_019578655.1 Ricinus communis | reverse complement strand
GGCTGATTTCCCCTCTTTTTGATCGGTTTAAAGACCTGCAGCTCTAGCTAATTGTCCACCCTTTCCAAATGTGATTTCTATGTTATGTATGGTCGTGCCTAAGGGCATATCGGTTGAAGTAGATTCTTCTTTTTGATCAATCAAAACCTCTTCCCAAACTGTACAAGCTTCTTCTAAAGTATACGACTTTCTGGGTGTAGATGATGATATCTATACAGATGGATCTTATATATCGTAAAATAAAAAAAAATACTATATGAGTGGATATATAGGAATCAAAATCTGCTGAATCGCTCATGTTATGCTCTTCTACATCCTAAGTCTTCCCGTTCCTTCATTTGGCTTATGTTCTTCATGTAGCATTCAGACCGAATGACTCTATGAAATTACGTCGATACTTCCACATATTAAGGGTAACATAGGAGACATTTCTATTTTTTCCCCAGGGAATCTTTAGAATTACCACTGCTTAGCTTTCAATTCGCCTCTGACCATCAAATGAAATGTGAATAATCCGTCCTCCTCTCTTTGAAACAAGGGGTGCTTCCGGTTCTGTCGGTGCTTGAAATAATTTTGTCTTCTCCATATTACTATATCTCTAGAGTCAATAATTTTCTATGAGGAACTACTAAACTCAATCACTTGCTGCCGTTACTCTTCAATTTTCTATTGAGGTCTATCCTGTAGAGGTCTCAATTTGGATCAGTGATCGATTTCTAGGTTTCGTCGTAAACCTAATTGGCTACTTCCAATTACGTAAATCAATAGTTCAAACTACACTCAAAGGTAGGGCATTTCCCATTTTTATAGGAACTTCTGTACCAGAAATAATGGTATCTCCAATTATAGCCCCTCTGGGATGTAAAATATAACTTTTCTCACCATCCCTATAGTGTATGAGACAAATGTATGCATTTCGATTAGGGTCGTATTCTATGGTTATGATTCTCCCATATATGCCTTTTTCATTCCGTCAAAAATCAATTTTACGGTATAGACACTTATGACCTCCCCCTCTATGCCTTGCGGTAATGATTCCTCTGGCATTATGGCCTTTACCACAACGATGTTGTCCATAGATCAAATGATTTCATGTATTTCGTGTATTGGATTTCACTTGACTGTCTACGGCTCCATTGCGTGTGCTCGGGGTAGAAGTTTTGTATAAATGTATCGCCATGCTATTAAGTATTTTGATTTAAGTTCTTTTCTTTCTAAGAGGTGGAATAGAATAACCCGGTTGAAGAGTAATGATCATACGTCTGTAATACATTGTATGTCCCATAATAGGTCTCATTCTTTTACCCTTTCCCGGGAGTCGATGGCTATTCGTAGCTATTACCTTGACACCAAAGAAGAGTTCGACCCAATGCTTTTTTTCTGTCCTAGTTTATCCTAATTCGACATTAAAAGTATATTGATTTTCCCCAATAACCGAATACTTTTGTCTATAAATACTGCATATTTGATTCCATCCATAAATCTATTTTCTTCCCTATGAGTTCTAGTCTCAATAAGAATGCTAGTTCTTACTGTTCATATGTTATGATATGAATATACCACACCAATTCGTTATGTATGGATGATGAGATTCCATTGATATAGAGCCAATTCTAGTAGACTTATTGGAGGGTCCCATTGGCGTGCATCCAGTAGGAATTGAACCTACGAATTCGCCAATTATGAGTTAGGCGCTTTAACCATTCAGCCATGGATGCTTAGCGGGGATCCTCGTACATGGTGAATAACCAAATTCCAATTGAAATGAAATCTTTAGGATAAATCAATGCAATTTAGGAGGAATCAATGGAAGGACATTAATTCAAATCCTAGATTTTCGAATTGAGAGAGATATTGAGAGAGATCAAGAATTCTTATTATTTTTTAGATTCATGGACCCAATTCAATTCTGTGGGATCTTTCATTCACATTTTTTTCCATCAAGAGCGTTTTATAAAACTCTTGGACTCCCGAATTTGGAGTATCTTACTTTCACGCAATTCACAGGGTTCAACAAGTAATCGATATTTCACGATCAAGGGTGTAGTACTATTTGTAGTAGTGGTCCTTATATATCATATTAACAATCGAAAGATGGTCGAAAGAAAAAATCTCTATTTGACAGGGCTTCTTCCTGTACCTATGAATTCCATTGGACCTAGAAATGATACATTGGAAGAATCCTTTTGGTCTTCCAATATCAATAGGTTGATTGTTTTGCTCGTGTATCTTCCAAAAGGAAAAAAGATCTCAGAGAGCTCTTTCCTGAATCCGAAAGAGAGTACTTGGGTTCTCCCAATAACTAAAAAGTGTATCATGTTTGAATCTAACTAGGGTTCGCGGTGGTGGAAGAACTGGATCGGAAAAAAGAGGGATTCTAGTTGTAAGATATCTAATGAAACCGTCGTTGGAATTGAGATCTCATTCAAAGAAAAAGATATCAAATATATGGAGTTTCTTATTGTATATTATATGGATGATCCGATCCGCAAGGACCATGATTGGGAATTGTTTGATCGTCTTTCTCCGAGGAAGGGGCGAAACATAATCAACTTGAATTCGGGACAGCTATTCGAAATCTTAGTGAAAGACTGGATTTGTTATCTCATGTTTACTTTTCGTGAAAAAATATCAATTGAAGTGGAGGGTTTCTTCAAACAACAAGGAGCTCGGTCAACTATTCAATCAAATGATATTGAGCATGTTTCCCATCTCTTCTCGAGAAAGAAGTGGGCTATTTCTTTGCAAAATTATGCTCAATTTCATATATGGCAATTCCGCCAAGATCTCTTCGTTAGTTAGGAGAATAATTCGCACGAATCGGATTTTTTTAGGAACATATCGAGAGAGAATTGGATTTGGTTAGATAATGTGTGGTTGGTAAACAAGGATCGGTATTTTAGTAAGGCACGTAATATGTCGTCAAATATTCAATATGATTCCACAAGATCTAGTTTCGTTCAAGGAAGGAATTCTAGCCAATTGAAGAGATCTTCTGATCAATCCAGAGATCATTTCGATTCCATTAGTAATGAGGATTCGGAATATCACACATTGATCAATCAAAGAAAGATTCAACAACTAAAAGAAAGATCGATTCTTTGGGATCCTTTCTTTCTTCAAATGGAATGAACAGAGATAGAATCAGACCGCTTCCCTAAATGCCTTTCTGGATATTCCTCAATGTCCCGGCTATTCACGGAAGGTGAGAAGGAGATGAATAATCATCGCCCTGGGAAGAAATCGAAGAATTTCTTGGGAATCCTACAAGATCCATTCATTCTTTTTTCTCTGACAGATCATCAGAACTTCATCTGGGTTCGAATCCTACTGAGAGGTTCACTAGAGATCATAAATTATTGAAGAAAGAACAAGATGTTTCTTTTGTCCCTTCCAGGCGATCGGCAAATAAAAAAATAGTTAATATATTCAAGATAATCACGTATTTACAAAATACCGTCTCAATTCATCCTATTTCACCAGATCCGGGATGTGATATGGTTCTGAAGGATGAACTGGATATGGACAATTCTAATAAGATTTCTTTCTTGAACAAAAATCTATTTTTTGATTTATTTCATCTATTCCATGATCGGAATGGGGGGGGAGGGGGAGGGGGATACACGTTACACCGCGATTTTGAATCAGAAAAGAGATTTCAAGAAATGGCGGATCTATTCACTCTATCAATAACCGAGCCGGATCTGGTGTATCATAAGGGATTTACCTTTTTTATTGATTCCTACGGATTGGATCAAAAACAATTCTTGAATGAGGTGTTCAACTCCAGGGATGAATTGAAAAAGAAATCTTTATTGGTTCTACCTCCTATTTTTTATGAAGAGAATGAATCTTTTTATCGAAGGATTAGAAAAAAATGGGTCCGGATCTCCTGCGGGAATGATTTTAAAGATCCAAAATAAAAAATTGTTGTATTTGCTAGCAACAACATAATGGAGGCAGTCAATCAATATGGATTGATCCTAAATCTGATTCAAATCCAATATAGTACCTATGGGTACATAAGAAATGTATTGACTCAATTCTTTTTAATGAATAGATCCGATTGCAACTTCGAATATGGAATTCAAAGGGATCCAATAGAAAATGATACTCTGAATCATAGAACTATAATGAAATATACGATCAACCAACATTTATCGAATTTGAAACAGAGTCAGAAGAAATGGTTCGATCCTCTTATTTTTCTTTCTCGAACCGAGAGATCCATGAATTGGGATCCTAATGCATATAGATACAAATGGTCTAATAGGAGCAAGAATTTCCAGGAACATTTGGAACATTTCATTTCTGAGCAGAAGAACCGTTTTCTTTTCCAAGTAGTGTTCGACCGATTACGTATTAATCAATATTCGATTGATTGGTCTGAGGTTATCGGCAAAAAAGATTTGTCTAAGTCACTTCGTTTGTTTTTGCCCAAGTTACTTCTTTTTTTGTCCAAGTTTCTTCTCTTTTTGTCTAACTCACTTCCTTTTTTTCTTTGTGAGTTTCGGGAATATTCCCATTCATAGGTCCAAAATCCATATCTATGAATTGAAAGGTCCAAATGATCCACTCTGCAATCAGCTGTTAGAATCAATAGGTCTTCAAATCGTTCATTTGAAAAAATGGAAACCCTTCTTATTGGATGATCATGATACTTCCCAAAAATCGAAATTTTTGATTAATGAAGGAACAATATCACCATTTTTATTCAATAAGATACCAAAGTGGATGATTGACTCATTCCATACTAGAAATAATCGCAGGATATCTTTTGATAACACGGATTCCTTTTTCTCAATGATATCCCAGGATCAAGACAATTGGCTGAATCCTGTGAAACCATTTTATAGAAGTTCATTGATATCTTCTTTTTATAAAGCAAATCGACTTCAATTCTTGAATAATCTACATCACTTCTGGTTCTATTGTAACAAAAGATTCCCTTTTTATGTGGAAAAGGCCCGTATCAAGAATTATGATTTTACATATGGACA